>NW_006781966.1:643322-660132 GCF_000442215.2 Lipotes vexillifer | reverse complement strand
CGCGAGCCGCGGCTAAAGGCACGAACCTCAGAGACAGGCGCGAGCCTTGGCTACAAGCGCGGACCCCAGAGACGGGCGGGAGACGCTAAGGCTGCTGCTGCAGCCACCAAGGGGCCTGTGTGCGAGCACAGGTCACTATCCACACCCCTCTTCTGGGGAGCCTGAGCAGCCCGCCACTGCCAGGTTCCTGGGATCCAGGGACAACTTCTTGGGGAGAACACATGGCAGGCCTCAGGCGGGTGCAACGTCACGCTGACTTCTGCCGCCGCAGGCCCGCCCCGCACTCCGTGCCCCTCCCTGCCCCCGGCCTGAGTGCGCCTGAGTGCGCCAGAGCCCCCGAGTCAGCGGCTCCTTTAACCCCGTCCTGTCTGAGCAAAAAACAGACGCCCTCCAGCGACCTACACGCAGAGGCAGGGCCAAATCCAAAGCTGAGCCCCTGTGAGCTGTGAGAACAAAGAAGAGAAAGGGAAAACTCTCCCAGCAGCCTCAGAAACAGCGGATTAAAGCTACACAATCAACTTGATGTACCCTGCTTCTGTGGAATACATGAATAGACAGCAAATCATCCCAAATTGAGGAGGTGGACTTCTAGAACAAGACCTATGATTTTTTCCCCTTTTCCTGTTTTTGTGAATGTGTATGTGTATGCTTCTGTGTGAGATCTTGTCTGTATAGGTTTGCTTCCACCATTTGTCCTAGCGTTCTATCCGTCCATTGTTTTTTTTATTTCCTTAATAATTAATTTTAATTTAAATAACTCTATTATACTTTACCTTCTTTCTATCCTTCTTTCCTTCCCTCCCTCCTTTAGACAACGAATCATCCAAAATTGAGGAGGTGGACTTGGAGAGCAAGTTTTATGATTTTTTCCACTTTACCTCTTTTTGTTAGGGTATATGAGTATGCTTCTATGTAAGATTTTGTCTCTATAACTTTGCTTCCACAATTTGTCCTAAGGTTCTATCCGTCCCTTTTTTTTTTCTCTAAATAATTATTTTTTTAATTCAATAACTTTATTATACTTTATTTTATTATACTGTATCTTCTTTCTTTCTGTGTTTTTTCCTTCCTTCCATCCTTCCTTCCTTCCTTCCCTCCTCCCTCCCTCCCTCCTTTCTTTCCTTCTTGCCTTCTTCCTTTCTTTTCTTCTTTCTTTCTTTCTTCCTTCCCTCCTTCCTTCCTTCCTTCCTTCCTTCCTTCTCTCCTTTCTTTCTTTCTTTCCTATTTCCTCCTACTTCTAATAATTCTCTCTACTTTCTCTCCCTTTGATTCTGAGCCGAGTGGATGAAAGGCTCTTGCTGCTCCAGACAGGAGTCAGGACTCTGCCTCTGAGGTGGGAGAGCCAACTTCAGGACACTGGTCAACAAAAGACCTCCCAGCCCCATATAATATCAAATCCCCACATAATATCAAACGGCGAAAATCTCCCAGAGATCTCCATCTCAACACCAGCACCCAGCTTCACTCAACGACCAGCAAGCTACAGTGCTGGACAACCTATGCCAACCATATAGCAAAACAGGAACACAACCCCACCCACTAGCAGAGAGGCTGCCTAAAATCATAATAAGTCCACAGACACCCCAAAACACACCACCAGACGTGGACCTGCCCACTAGAGAGACAAGATCTAGCCTCATACACCACAACACAGCCACTAGTCCCCTCCACCAGGAAGCCTACACAACCCACTGAACCAACCTTAGCCACTGGAGACAGACATCAAAAACAACGGGAGCTACGAACTTGCAGCCTGCAAAAAGGTGAACCCAATCACAGTAAGATAAGCAAAATGAGAAGACAGAAAAACACACAGCAGATGAAGGAGCAAGATAAAAACCCACCAGACCTAACAAATGAAGAGGAAATAGGCAGTCTACCTGAAAAAGAGTTCAGAATAATGATAGAAAAGATGATCCAAAATCTTGGAAATAGAATGGACAAAATGCAAGAAACAGTTAACAAGGACCTAGAAGTAATAAAGATGAAACCGACAATGATGAACAACACAATAAATGAAATGAAAAATACTCTAGATGGGATCAATAGCAGGATAAATGAGGCAGAAGAATGGATAAGTGACATGGAAGATAAAATAGTGGAAATAACTACTGCAGAGCAGAATAAAGAAAAAAGAATGAGAAGAACTGAGTACAGTCTAAGAGACCTCTGGGACAAAATTAAAGGCACCAACATTCGAATTATAGGGGTTCCAGAAGAAGAAGAGAAAAAGAAAGGGACTGAGAAAATATTTGAAGAGATTATAGTTGAAAACTTCCCTAATATGGGAAAGGAAATAGTTAATCAAGTCCAGGAAGCACAGAGAGTCCCACACAGGATAAATTCAAGGAGAAATACGCCAAGACACATATTAATCAAACTGTCGAAAACTAAATATAAAGAAAGCATATTAAAAGCAGCAAGGGAAAAACAACAAATAACACACAAGGGAATCCCCATAAGGTTAACAGCGAATCTCTCAGCAGAAACTCTACAAGCCAGAAGAGAGTGGCAGGAAGTACTGAAAGTGATGAAGGAGAAAAACCTGCAAGCAAGATTACTCTACCCATCAAGGATCTCATTCAGATTTGATGGAGAAATTAAAACCTTTACAGACAAGCAAAAGCTGAGAGAGTTCAGCACCACCAAACCAGCTTTACAACAAATGCTAAAGGAACTTCTCTAGACAAAGCACAAGAGAAGGAAAAGTCCTATAATAATGAACCGAAAAAAATTTAGAATATGGGATTAGGAACACACGTATCGATAATTACCTTAAATGTAAATGGACTAAATGCTCCCACCAAAAGACACAGATTGGCTGAATGGATACAAAAATAAGACCCATATATATGCTGTCTACAAGAGACCCACTTCAGACCTAGAGACATATACAGACTGAAAGTAAGGGGATAGAAAAAGATATTCCATGCAAATGGAAACCAAAAGAAAGCTGGAGTAGCAATTCTCATATCAGACAAAATAGACTTTAAAATAAGGACTGTCAGAAGAGACAAAGAAGGACACTACATAATGATCAAGGGATCGATCCAAGAAGAAGATATAACAATTGTAAATATTTATGCACCCAACATAGGAGCATCTCAATACATAAGGCAAAAACTAGCAGCCATAAAAGGGGAAATCGACAGTAACACATTCATAGAAGGGGACTTCAACACCCCACTTTCACCAATGGACAGATCATCCAAAATGAAAATAAGTAAGGAGACACAAGCTTTAAATGATACATTAAACAAGATGGACTTAATTGATATTTATAGGACACTCCATCCCAAAACAACAGAATACACATTTTTCTTCAGTGCTCATGGAATATTCTCCAGGACAGATCATATCTTGGGTCTCAAATCAAGCCTTGGTAAATTTAAGAAAATTGAATTTGTAACAAGTATCTTTTCTGACCACAATGCCATGAGATTAGATATCAATTATAGGAAAAGATCTGTAAAAAATACAAACACATGGAGGCTAAACAATACATTACATAATAATTAAGTGATCGCTGAAGAAATCAAAGAGGAAATTAAAAAATACCTTGAAACAAATGACAATGGAGATACAACGACCCAAAACCTATGGGATGCAGCAAAAGCAGTTCTAAGAGGGAAGTTTATAGCAATACAAGCCCACCTTAAGAAGCAGAAAACATCTCGAATAAACAACCTAACCTTGCACCTCAAGCAATTAGAGAAAGAAGAACAAAAAACCCCCAAATTTAGCAGAAGGAAAGAAATCATAAAAATCAGATCAGAAATAAATGAAAAAGAAATGAAGGAAACAATAGCAAAGATCAATAAAACTAAAAGCTGGTTCTTTGAGAAGATAAACAAAATAGATAAACCATTAGCCACACTCATCAAGAAAAAAAGGGAGAAGTCTCAAATCAATCGAATTAGAAATGAAAAAGGAGAAGTAACAACTGACACTGCAGAAATAAAAAAGATCATAAGGGATTACTACAAGCAACTCTATGCCAATAAAATGCACAATCTGGAAGAAATGGACAAATTCTTAGAAATGCACAAACTACCAAGACTGAATCAGGAAGAAATAGAAAATATGAACAGACCAATCACAAACACTGAAATTGAAACTGTGATTAAAAATCTTCCAACAAACAAAAGCCCAGGACCAGATGGCTTCACAGGCGAATTCTATCAAACATTTAGAGAAGAGCTAACACCTATCCTTCTCAAACTCTTCCAAAATATAGCAGAGGGAGGAACACTCCCAAACTCATTCTACGAGGCCACCATCACCTTGATACCAAAACCAGACAAGGATGTCACAAAGAAAGAAAACTACAGGCCAATATCACTGATGAACATAGATGCAAATATCCTCAACAAAATACTAGCAAACAAAATCCAACAGCACATTAAAAGATCATACGTCATGATCAAGTGGGGTTTATTCCAGGAATTCAAGCATTCTTCAGTATACCCAAATCAATCAACATGATACTCCATATTAACAAATTGAAGGAGAAAAACCATATGATCATCTCAATAGATGCAGAGAAAGCTTTTGACAAAATTCAACACCCATTTATGATAAAATCCCTGCAGAATGTAGGTGTAGAGGGAAATTTCCTCAATATAATAAAGGCCGTATATGACAAGCCCACAGCCAACATCATCCTCAATGGCGAAAAACTGAAAGCATTTCCACTAAGGTCAGGAACAAGAGAATGTTGCCCACTCTCACCACTCCTATTCTACATAATTTTGGAAGTTTTAGCCACAGAAATCAGAGAAGTAAAGGAAATAAAAGGATTCCAAATCGGAAAAGAAGAAGTAAAGCTGTCACTGTTTGCAGATGACATGATACTATACATAGAGAACCCTAAAGATGCTACCAGAAAACTACTAGAGCTAATCAATGAATTTGGTAAAGTAGCTGGATACAAAATTAATGAAATCTCTGGCATTCCTATATACTAGTGATAAAAAATCTGAAAGTGAAATCAAGAAAACACTCCCATTTACCATTGCAACAAAAAGAAAAAAATATCTAGGAATAAACCTACCTAAGGAGACAAAAGACTTGTATGCAGAAAATTATAAGACACTGATGAAAGAAATTAAAGATGATACAAATAGATGGAGAGATATACCATGTTTCTGGATTAGAAGAATCAACATTGTGAAAATGACTCTACTACCCAAAGCAAGCTATAGATTCAATGCAATCCCTGTCAAACTACCACTGGAATTTTTCACAGAACTAGAACAAAAAATTTCACAATTTGTATGGAAACACAAAAGACCCCGAATAGTCAAAGCAATCTTGAGAATAAAAAATGGAGCTGGAGGAATCAGGCTGCCTGACTTCAGACTATACTACAAAGCTGCAGTAGTCAAGACAGTATGGTACTGGCACAAAAACAGAAAGTGAGATCAATGGAATAGGATAGAAATCCCAGAGATAAAACCACACACATATGGACACCTTATCTTTGATAAAGGTGGCAGGAACGTACAGTGGAGAAAGGACAGCCTCTTCAATAAGTGGTGCTGGGAAAACTGGACAGGTACATGTAAAAGTGTGAGATTAGATCACTCCCTAACACCATACACAAAAATAAGCTCAAAATGGATTAAAGACCTAATGTAAGTCCAGAAACTATCAAACTCGTAGAGGCAAAACATAGGCAGAACACTCTATGACATAAATCACAGCAAGATCCTTCTTGACCCATCTCCTAGAGTAATGGAGATAAAAACAAAAATAAACAAATGGGACCTAATGAAACTTCAAAGCTTTTGCACAGCAAAGGAAACCATAAACAAGACCAAAAGACAGCCCTCAGAATGGGAGAAAATATTTGCAAATGAATCAACTGACAAAGGATTAATCTCTAAAATTTACAGGCAGCTCATGCAGCTCAATAACAAAAAAATAAACAACCCAATCCAAAAATGGGCAGAAGACCTAAATAGACATTTCTCCAAAGAAGATATACAGACTGCCAACAAACACATGAAAGAATGCTCAACATCATTAATCATTAGAGAAATGCAAATCAAAACTACAATGAGATATCATCTCACACCAGTCAGAATGGCCATCATCAAAAAATCTAGAAACAATAAATGCTGGAAAGGGTGTGGAGAAAAGGGAACACTCTTGCACTGCTGGTGGGAATGTGAATTGGTTCAGCCACTATGGAGAACACTATGGAGGTTCCTTAAAAAACTACAAATAGAGCTACCATATGACCCAGCAATCCCACTACTAGGCATATACCCTGTGGAAACCAGAATTCAGAAAGAGTCATGTACCAAGATGTTCATTGCAGCTCTATTTACAGTAGCCCAGAGATGGAAACAGCCTAAGTGTCCATCATCGGATGAATGGATAAAGAAGATGTGGCACATATATACAATGGAATATTACTCAGCCATAAAAAGAAACGAAATTGAGCTATTTGTAATGAGGTGGATAGACCTAGGGTCTGTCATACAGAGTGAAGTAAGTCAGAAAGCGAAGGACAAATACCATATGCTAACACATATATATATGGAATTTAAGAAAAAAAAAAACGTTTTGAAGAACCTAGGGGTAAGACACAGACCTACTGGAGAACAGATTTGAGGATATGGGGAGGGGGAAGGGTGAGGTGTGATAGGGCGAGAGAGGCGAGAGAGAGACATGGACATATATATACTAACAAACGTAAGGTAGATAGCCAGTGGGAAGCAGCCGCATGGCACAGGGAAACCGGCTCGGTTCTTTGTGGCTGTCTGGAGGGGTGGGATAGGGAGGGTGGGAGGGAGGGAGACAAAGAGGGAAGAGATATGGGAACATATGTATATGTATAACTGATTCACTCTGTTATAAAGCAGAAACTAACACACCATTGTAAAGCAATTATACCCCAATAAATATGTTAAAAAAAAAGAATGCTCAAAGAAATGCATGTTAAAAACATGACGTTATTTTTCTAGTATCAAAGTAATTAAAATAAACCAAAAAATTAAAAAGAAACTGTAAAAAACAAACACTTGGAGGCTAAACAATATGTTATTAAACAACCAATGCATAACTGAAGATATAAAAGAGGAAATCAAAAAATAAAGAGGGACAAATGACAATGAATATATGACGACCAAAAACCTATGGGATGCAGCAAAAGCAGTTCTAAGAGTGAAGTTTAAAACAATAGACTCCTACCACATGAAACGAGAGGTACCTCAAAATAACAACGTAACCTTACACCTAATGCAACTAAAGAAAGAAAAACAGACAATCCTAAAGTTAGTAGAAGAAAGAAATCACAAAGGTCATAGCAGAAATAAATGAAATAGAAACAAAGAAAACAATAGTAAGGATTAATAAAACTGAAAGAGGGCTTCCCTGGTGGCACAGTGGTTGAGAGTCTGCCTGCCAATGCAGGGGACATGGGTTCATGCTCCGGTCTGGGAAGATCAAACATGCCATGGAGTGGCTGGGCCCATGAGCCATGGCCACTGAGACTGCGTGTCCAGAGCCTGTGCTCCGCAATGGGAGAGGCCACAACAGTGAAAAGCCTGCATACCACAAAAATAAAATAAAATAAAATAAAATAAAATAAAATAAAATAAAATAAAAAAAAATAAAACTGAAAGATGGTTCTTTGTAAAGATAAACAAAATTGATAAAATTTTAGCCAGACTCATCATAAAAAAGAGAGGACTCAAATTAATGACATTAGAAATGAAAAAGGTGAAGTTAAATGGACACTGCAGAAATGCAAAAATCCTAAGAGACTACAATATGCTAATAAAATGGACAACCTGGAAGAAATTGATGAATTCTTAGAAAGGTATAACATTCCAAGACTGAACCAGGAAGAAAGAATATATGAACAGACCAATCATAAGCACTGAAATTGAAATGGTGTTGAAAAAATCTTCCAACAAACAAAAGTCCAGGACTGGATGGTTTCAGAGGTGAATTCTATCAAACATTTAGAGAAGAGCTGACTTAATCCTTCTCAAACTCTTCCAAAAACTTTCAGGGGAAGGAGCATTCCCATACTCATTCTACAAGGCCACCATCACCCTGATACCAAAAGGAGATAAAGATATCACAAAAAAGATTTACAGACAAATATCAATGATGAATATAAAAGTAACTCTCCTAAACAGAATACTAGCAAAGAGAATCCAGCAACACATTAAAAGGATCATATACCATGATCAAGTGTGATTTATCCCAGTGATGCAAGGATTCTTCAATATATGCAAATCAACCAATGTGATACAACACATTCACAAATTGAAGAATAAAAACAATATGATCGTGTCAATACATGCCAAAAGTCTTTCGACAAAATTCAACACCCATTTATGATAAAGACGCTCCAGAATGTGGGCATAGAGGGAACCTACCTCAACATAATAAAGGCCATATATGACAAACCCACAGCAAACATCATTCTCAATGGTGAAAAAGTAAAATCACTTCCTCTAAGATTAGAAACAAGAAAAGGATGTCCACTCTCATCACTATTATTTAATACAGTTTTGGAAGTCCTAGCTGTGGCAATCAGAGAAGAAAAATAGATCAAATGAATCCAATTTGGAAAAGAAGAAGTAAAACTTTTAGTCTTTGCAGATGACATGATACTATACATAGAAAATCCTAAAGATACCACCAGAAAATGATTAGAGCTAAACAATGAATTTTGTAAAGTTGCAGGATACAAAATTAATGCACAGAAATCTCTTGCATGCTATACACTAACAATGAAAGATCAGAGAGAGCAATTAAGGAAACAATCCCATTCACCATTGCAACAAAAAGAATAAAATACTTAGGAATAAACCTACCTAAGTAGGTAAAAGTCCTGTACTCAGAAAACTATAAAACAGTGTTGAAAGAAATGAAACATGACACAAACAGATGGAGAGATATAACCATGTTCTTGGATTGGAAGATTCAATATTGCAAAAATTACTTTACTACCCAAAGAAATCTACATATTCAGTGCCATCTCTATCAAATTACCAATGACATTTTTCATAGAACTAGAACAAAAAATCTTAAAATTTGTATGGAGACACTGAAGATCCAGAATAGCCTAAGCAATATTGAGAATGTAAAACAGAGCTGGAGGAATCAGGCTCTGTGACTTCAGAGTATAATACAAAGCTACAGTAAACAAGTCAGTATGGTACTGGCACAAAAACAGAAATATAGATAAATGGAACAGGATATAAAGCTCAGAAATAAACCTACGCACCTATGGTCAACTAATCTATGACAAAGGAGCCAAGACTAAACAATGGAGAAAAGACAGCCTGTTCAATAAGTGGTGCTGGGAAAACTGGACAGCTACATGTAAAAGAATGAAATTCGAGCACTCCCTAACTCTGTACACAAAATCAACTCAAAATAGATTAAAGACCTAAATGTAAGACCAGACATTATAAAACTCTTGGAGGAAAACATAGGAAGAACACTCTTTGACATAAATCACAGGAAGATCTCTTTTGACCCACCTCCTAGAGAAATGGAAATAAAATACTAATTAAACAAATGGGACATAATGAAATTTAAAAGCTTTTGAACAGCAAAGGTAACCATAAGCAAGATGAAAAGACAACCTTCAGAATGGGAGAAAATATTTGCAGATGAAGCAACAGACAAATAATTAATCTCCAAAATATACAAACAGCACATGCAGCTCAGCATCAAAAAAAGTAACAACCCAATCCAAAAGTGGGCAGAAGACCTAAATAGATATTTCTCCAAAGAAGACATACGAATGTCCAAGAGGCCCATGAAAAGATGCACAACATTACTAATTATTAGAGAAATGCAAATCAAAACTACAATGAGGTATCATCTCACACCAGTCAAAATGGCCATCATCAAAATAATCTAGATAAATGCTGGAGAGGGTGTGGAGAAAATGGAACCCTCTTGCACTGTTAGTAAGAATGTAAATTGATACAGCCACTATGGAGAACAGTATGGAAGTTTCTTAAAAAACTAAAAATAGAATTACCATATGACCTAGCAACCCCACTGCTGAGCATATACCCTGAGAAAACCATAATTTGAAAAGACACATGGATCCCTATGTTCATTGCAGCCCTATTTACAATAGATGGGTCATGGAAGCAACCTAAATGCCCATCAACACATGAATGGATAAAGAAAATGTGGTACATGTATACTATGGAATATTAGTAGGCCAGAAAAAGAGGATGAAATTCGGTTATTTGTAGAGAAGTGGATGGATCTAAAGACTGTCATACAGAGTGAAGTAAGTCAGAAAGAGAAAAAACAATACCGTATATTAACACATATATGTGGAATCTAGAATAATGGTACAGATGAACTGCTTTTCAAGGCAGAAATAGAGACACAGTTGTAGAGAACAAAAGTATGGACACCAAGGGGTAAAAGGGAAGTGGGATGAATTGGGAGATTGGAATTGATGTATATACACTAATATGTATAAAGTAGATAACTAATGTGAACATGCTGTATAGCACAGGGAACTCTACATTGCTGTACAGCAGAAACTAACACAACCTTGTAAAACAACTACACTCCAATTTTTAAAAAAATAACCATACTTAGTAAAAATTTTTTGCCATGTGTTTTAAAACTGAGCAAACTTGTGCACCTACTTATGAAATTATAGAGTCAAAATAAAGAAGGTAATGAATATTGAATGCATATGTTAAATATTTGATGTAATAATTTTATGCATGTATTTTTTAAACTCTCTCTGGAGAAATTTATGTTATTATATTTTATTTTTCTATTGGAGAATAGTTATTTATAGTGTTATATTAATTTCAGGTATATAATTTAGTAATTCAATATGTTTATAGATTATACTCCATTTAAAGTTGTTATAAAATATTGGTTATATATTCTGTGCTTTACATTACATACTTGTTTCTTACTTATTTTATACTTAGTGTTTTTTACCTCTTAATCACCCTCCGTTTTCTTGCAATTCTCCCCACCCCACTCTCCACTGGTAACCACTACTTTGTTTTCTGTATGTATGAGTCTGTTTCTGTTTTGTTATATTTATTGTTTTGTTTTATTTTTTAGATTCCACATATAAGTGAAAACATACAGCATTTGACTTTCTCTGTCTGAATTACTTAACAAGCATAATAACCCCCAGGTCCATCCATGTTGTTGCAAATATCAAAAGTTCATTCATTTTTTTTTTGCAGGCCTCATAATAACCCCCAGGTCCATCCATGTTGTTGCAAATATCAAAAGTTCATTCATTTTTTTTTGCGGTATGCAGGCCTCTCACTGTTGTGGCCTCTCCCGTTGCGGAGCACAGGTTCAGGACATGCAGGCCCAGTGGCCATGGCTCATGGGCCTAGCCACTCTGCGGCATGTGGGATCTTGCTGGACCGGGACACGAACCTGTGTCCCCTGCATTGGCAGGTGGACTCACAACCACTGTGCCACCAGGGAAGCACCAAAAGTTCATTTATTTTTATGGCTGAGTAAATTTCCATTGTATATATATATACCACATCTTATTTATCCATTTATCTGTTAAGGGACACAGGGTGCTTTCATAACTCGACTATTGCAAATAATGCTACTATGGACATTGGGGTACATATATCTTGTCAAATTGGTGTTTTTGTTTTCTTTGGATATATATGCAGGAATGAAATTGTGGTATCATATGGTAGTTCTAGTTTTCATTTTTTGAGGAATATCCATACCATTTCTATGGTGGCTGTACGAATTTTCAACCCACCACCACTGAACTAGGGTTCCCTTTTCTCCACATCGTTTCCAACATTTCTTATCTGTGGTCTTTTTGAAAATAGCCATTCTGACCGATGTGAGGTGATATGTCATTGTGGTTTTGATTTTCATTACCCTGGTAATTAAAGATGTTGAGCATATTTTCATGTGGCTCTTAGCCATCTGTATGTGTTCTTTGGAAAATATCTATTCAGGTCTTCTGCCCCTTTTTTAACTGGTTATTTTTAGTTTTTTGATATTGAATTGTATGAGCTGTTTAAATATCTTTGATATTAAGCAATTATTGTTCACATAATTTGCAAATATTTTCTCCTATTCCATAGGTTGGCTTTTTGTTTTCTCAATGATTTCCTTTGCTGTGCAAAGCCTTTTAAGTTGAATTAGGTCGCATTTGATTATTTTTCCTTTTGTTTCACTTGCCTAAGGAGACAGATCCAAAAAAAATATTGCTAAGACATGTCAAAAAGTGTACTGACTATGTTTTATTCTAGGAGTATTATGGTTTCTGGTCTTACATTTAGGTCTTTAATCCATTTTGAATTTGTTTTTGTATATGGTGAGAGAAATTTTTCTAATTTTATTCTTTTACATGTAGCTGTTCAGTTTTTCCAGCACAACTTATTGAAGAAACTGTCTCTGCCCATTGTATATTTTTGTCTTCTTTGTTGTAGATTAATTGACCATATGCATATGGGTTTTTTTCTGGGCTGTCTATCCTGTTCCATTGATCTGTGTGTCTTTTTTTTTGCAAGTAACATAGTGTTTTGATTACTGCAAATTTATGGTATAGTATGAAGTCAGGGACTGTGATGTTTCCAGCTTCGTTTTTTTCCTCAAGTTTGCTTGGCTATTCATGACCTTTTGTCATTCCATATAAATTTGTTCTAGTTCTATGAAAAATGTCATGGGTATTTTGATAGGGATTTAATTAATATGTAAATTGTTTTGCAAGTATGTACATTTTAACAATATTAACTCTTCCAATCCATGAACACAAGATATCTTTCCATTTTTCTGTATCATCAGTTTCTTTCATCAGTGTCTTATAGATTTGAGAATATAGGTCTTACACCTCTTTTGTTAAGTTTATTCCTAGGTATAATATTCTTATTGATATGATTGTAAATGGGATTGTTTCCTGTGCTTTCTCTTTATGATTGTTCATTATTATTGCACAGAAAGGTAACAGAGTTCTGTATATTAATCTTCTATCCTGCCACTTTAGTCAATTCGTGGATCAGTTCTAATAGAGTTTCAGTGGAAACTCTAGGGTTTTCTATATCATGTCATCTGTAAATATAACAGTTTACATATTCCATCCAATTCTGATACTTTTCTTTCTTTTTTTTTTTCTTGTATGATTGCTCTAGCTAGGACTTCCAATACTATGTTAAATGGAAGTAGTGGGAGTGGGCATCTTTGTCTTGTTTCTGATTTTAGAGGAATACTTTTCAGGTTTTCACCATTGAGCATGATGTTAGTTGCAGTTTGGCATAAATGACCTTTATTATGCTGAGGTATATTCTCTCTATACTAACTTTGTTGAGAGTTTTATCATGAACACGTGTTTGATTTTGTTAAATGCTCTTTCTGCATCTACTGAGATGAACATGTGATTCTTACCCTTTGTTTTGTTAATGTGATATATCACAATTATTGAATTGTAGATATTGAGCCATCCTTGCATCCCTGGAATAAATCCCACTTGGTCATGGTGTATGATCCTTTTTATATATTATTGAATTTGGTTTGCTAATATTTTGTTTAAGATGTTTGCATCTATATTCATCAGGGATATTGGCTTGAAATTTTCTTTTTTTTTAGTGTCTTTGTCTGTTTTTGGTATCAGAGTAAGTGTGGCCTCATAGAATGAATTTGGGAGTGTTCCCTCCTCTTCAATTTTTTGGAATATTTTGAGAAGTATAAAAATGCACTCTTCTTAATATGTTTAGCAGAATTCACCTGTGAATCTATCTAGTCCTGGACTTTTGTTTTTTGGGAGTTTTTAAATTGCTGATTCAATTTCAGTAGCAGTAATTGGTCTGCTCAGATTATCTATTACTTCCTTATTCAGTATTGGAAGATTGTTTGTTTCTAGATGTGCATCCATTTCTCCTAGGTTGTCCAATTTGTCTGAATTTAACTGTTCATAGTATTCTCTTGTGATTGTTTGTATTTCTGTGATATTGTCCATAATTTCTCTTATTTCATTTCTTATTTTGTTTATTTCAGCCCTTTCTCTTATTTTCTTAATGAGCCCAGTTAAAGGCTTATCAATAATGTTTATGTTTTTAAAGATACCGCTCTTTGGTTTCATTGATCTTTTCTATTTTTGTAGGGTCTTTATTTTGTTTATTTTCCCTCTCATATTTATTAATTCTATCCTTCTGCTGAATATGATCTTTGTTTGTTTTTCTTTTTCTCATTCTTTTAATTGGTAGTTTCGGTTGCTTGAGATTTTTCTTGTTTCTTGAGGTAGGTCTGCCTCACTACAAACTTCCCTCTTAGAAGTACTTTTGCTATGTCACATAGATTTTGGAAAGTTGCACTTTTATTTTCATTGGCCCCAATACATTTTCTGATTTCCTCTATGATTTCTTTGTTGACCTATTGGTGTTAGTAGCATGCCGTTTGTTCTCCACATGTTTACTTCTTTTTTCCATTTTTCTTCCTGTAATTTATTCCTAGTTTTATTCCATTGTGGTTGGAAAAAAATTCTTGATATGATTTCTATGACCTTAAATTTGTTGAGACTTGTTTTTTTTGGACTAGCATATAATCTGTCATGGAAAATGTTCCATGTTAACTTGAAAAGAATGTGTTTTCTGCTGTTTTTGAATGCAATGTCCTGTAGATATCTATTACGTCCAACTGGTCTATTCTGTCATTTAAGACCATTGTTGCCTTATTCATTTTCTGTCTGGATTATCTGTCCTTTGATGTCAGTGAGGTGTTAAAGTTTCCTACTATTATTGTATTATTGTCAATTTCTCCCTTTATGTCTGTTAATATTTGCTTTATGTATTTAGGTTCTCCTATAGTAGGCACATACATGTTAATGAATGTTATAGCCACTTCTTGTACTGATCCCTTTATCATTACATAATGTCCTTTGTTTCTTGTTATAGGCTTTCTTTTCAATGCTACTTTGCACTTCTTTTTCATCTCCATTTGCATGGAATATCATTTTCTATCCCTTCACTTTCACTCTGTCTGTATATTTAGATCTGAACTACATCTCTTGTAGACAACGTATGGATGGGTCATCCATCCATACGTTGCCTACAAGAGACATATGGTCACCCACCCTACGTCTTTCAGTTGGGCATTTTGTTCATTCACATTTAATGCAGTTATTGAAATGTATGTACTTATTGCCATTTTGTTATTTGTTTTCTGGGTGTTTTTGTAGTTCATTTTTTTCTTTTAATCTATCCCTTTGTAGTTTGATTATTACCTTTACTTTTATGTTTTTGTTCCTTTCTCTCTAGCTTTTGTATATCTATTGTAGGTTCTTTTATTTACACCTTTATTTGAGTATAATTGCTTTACAATGGTGTGTTAGTTTCTGCTTTATAACCAAGCGAATCAGTTATACATATACATATGTTCCCATATCTCTTCCCTCTTGTGTCTCCCTCCCTCCCACCCTCCCTACCCCACCCCTCCAGGCGGTCACAAAGCACCGAGCTGATCTTTGTGTGCTATGCAGCTGCTTCCCACTAGCTATCTACCTTACGTTTGGTAGTGTATATGTGTCCATGCCTCTCTCTCTCACTTTCTCACAGCTTACACTTCCCCCTCCCCATATCCTCAAGTACATTCTCTAGTAGGTCTGTGTCTTTATTCCTGTTTTACCCATATGTTCTTCATGACATTATTTTTCTTAAATTCCATATATATGTGTTAGCATATGGTATTTGTCTTTCTCTTTCTGACATACTTCACTCTGTATGACAGACTCTAGGTCTATCCACCTCATTACAAATAGCTCAATTTCGTTTCTTTTTATGGCTGAGTAATATTCCATTGTATATATGCGCCACATCTTCTTTATCCATTCATCCGATGATGGACACTTAGGTTGTTTCCATCTCCGGGCTATTGTAAATAGAGCTGCAATGAACATTTTGGTACATGACTCTTTCTGAATTCTGGTTTTCTCAGGGTATATGCCCAGTAGTGGGATTGCTGGGTCATATGGTAGTTCTATTTGTAGTTTTTTAAGGAACCTCCATACTGTTCTCCATAGTGGCTGTACCAATTCACCTGTCCCTTTTCACCACACCCTCTCCAGCATTTATTTTTTCTAGATTTTTTGATGATGGCCATTCTTACTGGTGTGAGCTGATATCTCATTGCAGTTTTGATTTGCATTTCTCTAATAATTAATGATGTTGAGCATTATTTCATGTGTTTGATGGCATCCTGTATATCTTCTTTGGAGAAATGTCGACTTAGGTCTTCTGCCCATTTTTGGATATTGTAGGTTTTTGATTTCTGGTTACAATAAAGTTCATATATGTTCACCCAAAGCTATATCTACTCTTTTAAATTTATAGTTATTTAAGTTCAAACACATCCTAAAAGCTCTATATTTTTACTCCCCCCTAACTTTTGTGGTTTTTATGTTATACTTTACATCTTTATGTCTACCTCTTAAGTTTTTATTTTAGTTATAGTTGATTTTACAATTTTTGTCTTTTAACCTTCGTATGATCTTATTTAAGTGGTTGATTCACAACCTTTTCTATGTATTTGCTTTTACCAGTGGGATTTTTGCTACAATTTTACCTGTTATTTCTTATTGCTTGTTGTAGCACTTTTCACTTAAAGAAGACCCTTTAACACTTCATGTAAGTTTGCTTTAGTATGGATGAACTCTTAAGTTTTGGTGGTCTGAGTTTTTTTTTTTAAATCTTTCCTTCAATTCTGAATGATAATCTTTCTGTGTAGAGTATCCTAAGTTTAATTTTTTCCCTTTCAGTGCTTTAAATAAAACATGCCAGTTCCTCCTGGCTTGCAAAGTTTCCTC
>NW_006781966.1:639932-643312 GCF_000442215.2 Lipotes vexillifer | reverse complement strand
CCTGCTGAAATATCAGCTGATAGCCTTATGGGTTTTTTTCTTGTATGTGACTTTTTTTTTTTCTCTTGCTGTCTTTAAAATTCTCTCTTTAACTTTTGCCATTTTTTTATGATATATTTTGGTGTGGGTCTCTTTGGGTTCATCTTGTTTACAACTTTCTGTGCTTCCTATTTCTGGATATTTGTTTCCTTCTTCAGGTTCAGGAAGTTTTCACCCATAATTTCTTCAAACACATTTTCTACTCTTTTCTCCTTCTCTTCTCTTTCTGGGACCCCTATAGTGCAATGTTAGTATGCTTAATATTGTCCCAGATTTCCTTAAACTATTCTAATTTTTAAAATTATTTGTTTTCCTTTTTTGCTGTTCAGATTGCTGTTCAGATTTACCTCATTGTATCTTCCAGATCACTTATGCTTTCTTGTTTATCACCTAATCTGCTGTTATCAATCTGCTGTATTTTTTCTTTTCGGTTATTGTATTCTTCAACTCTGACTGGTTCTTTTTTATATTTTCTAGATCTTTGTTAAAATTCTCACTGAGATTATCTATTCTTTTCCCTAGTTTAGTTAGCATTCTTAGTACTATTTCTTTGAACTCTTTATCAGTCAACTTATTTATTTCTGTTTTATTAAGGATTTTTTTCTTTTTCAGATCTTTTCTTGTCCCTTAATTTGAAACATATTTATTTGTTTTCTCATTTTATTTAATTTTCTCTATCTCTATGAAATTAGGTGAAACAGTTACCTATCCATCCCACTCTTGAATATGTCCTTGTGTAGGAGCATCCCTATGCAGTCTGCATGTGAGCATGGGCCAGGTCTTCCTCCAGGGTGTGTTGGCAGACACTGTCTTAGTAGGAGGAAGGGCTGGAGATGGAGGAGCTAGTGCCAGAGCCAGATGCAAACCAATATTTCTTCTATGATAATTAGTCATCATCCATGCCCCATCAGTAGTGTGGTCTTGGTCCATGGGGCTGGAGCAAGAGCCTTAAGGAATTTTAGTTTCTCCTGGCTGAATGTCAGTCTCCTCTTTATTTTGTGATATTTCTGAGGCCTGAGGGCTTGGGGCTGCACCTGTGCTGGTTTCACTTTTTTCCAGGTGTTTGTGCCTTGGTTAGAGACTGGGTCAGGGCTGGAGAGGTTGTTGCTATTTCACTGAGCTGGCCCCACCCTCTCCCATATGTACACAGGGATGCGTGCTCTGAATATGGAAGTCTCCAACCTGGATCTAGTCTCACTCTCTTTTGAGAGTGTGCAGGGTTGTGTGATCTGGCAGTTGTGGTCTCCACCCTTTAGCTTGCCTTTCTCCCTTCCAAGTGTGTGCACCAATGTGAGTACTGGCAATGGCTGCTTCCACCCTGGTCAGTGTCCAAGCCAGCTATATTCCATCCATATATGCACTGTCTCATTGGCAATGGAAGCCACTGCCTTAGTGGGGAGCAGCACCAGAGCAAGAGGGCCTGGAGCAGGAGGATGGTGCAGTCAGAGTGGGTGTGCTGGGAGGTCCTGGCAGACTAGCCAGAGCCCCAGGCAGTTTTCAATTTGCTGCCCCCATGTTATGGCTGAGAGTAAGCAAGTCTCTGTGTTAATTCTTTCAGGGTGGAAGTTAACTTTCTTACAGACCTCTGGTAAGCCCCACTGGTTTTCACACCAGCTAAGGGGGCTCATCTTTCTCATCAGCCCATCTCAGGGCTGAGGTGCCCAATATGTGGCTTGAACCTCTTGCTCTCCAGGGAGAATCCCCAGGCCTGTGATATCCTCCTCCTCTTCTGTGTCCTCTGTGAGGAGTGCAGGTCCTGACCAGATTGCTTCTTTACCCTTCCCATCAGACTCCGTGTGTATCTTTCATTATAGTCTTTGTTGTAGAAGAGCTGGTCTGCTAGTCCCTAGGTTGACTTCAGTGAGAGTTGTTTTACATGTAGTTGCACTTTTGATGTTTTCATGAGGGAGGTGAGCCCAGCATTCTCTTACTCTTCCATCTTGATCTCTTCATTGGTGTACTTAAACGATTGATGTTCAAAAAGGTTATTGATATATTTGGATTAACTCTTTAATATTCTTTACTGTTTTCTAATTGTTGCCTTTATAGTTTGAACCTATGTTTGTTTTCCCCTCCTTTTCTTCATCTTATGGTTTTAAACTGATCATTTAATATGATTCCATTTTTCTACTTTCTTAGTGTATAAGTTGTATTTATTTTTTTTAACTTTTCTTAGTGATTGCCATAGAGTTTGCATTATACATCACACCTAATCCAAGTTCAATTTCAAATAACACTATTACCACCTCATGGGTAGTGTGTGTACCTTACAACACCAAAATAATTCTAATTCCTCCCTCTTATTCCTTGTACCATTGCTGTCATTTGTTTCACTTATTATAAACATGCACAAGAACACATAATCAAATATACTGTTTTTTTTTTTCAACAAACTGCTTCTGTTAGGTAAATTAAGAGTAAGAAAAATAAAAGTTTTATTTTACCTTCACTTATTCCTTCTTTGATTCCTTTCTTTACTTCATGTAGATCCAAGTTTCTGACCTATATATTTTTTTCTTCTCTGTAAAGAACTTATTTTAACATTATTTTGCAAGTCAGCTCTACTGGCAACAAATTCTCTCAATTTTTTATATGTCTGAAAAAGTCTTTCTTTCTCCTTCACTTTTGAATGATAATTTCTCAGGGTAGAGAATTCTAGGTTGACAGCTTCTTTCTTTCTCACTCTCAACACTAAATATTTCTCTCCATTCTCTTTTTGTTTATATAGCCTCTGAGAATTTGGATGTGATTCTAATCTTTTTCATTTACAGTTGAATTGTTGTTTTTCCTGTAGCTTCTTTCAGGATTTTTCTTTATCTTTGATTTTCTGTAATTTCAAAATGGTATGGCTCAGTGCAGTTTTATGGCATTTATCCTAATTTGTGTCCTCTGAGCTTCCTGAGTCTGTAATTTGGTGTCTGATGTTAAGGAATTTTTCAGTCATTATTGTTTCAAACATTTCTTTTGTTTCTTTCTTTCTTCTCTTTCTGATATTCCCATTACATGAATGTTACAATTTTTTTTTTTTAGTTTTCCCATAGTCCTAAATGTTCTTTTCTTTTCAGTCTTTGTTCTCTTTGCTTTTCAGTTTTTTAGGATTCTATTGCATTATTTTCTACCTCAGAGATCCTTTCTTCAGTTGTATCCAGTCTACTAGTGAGCTCATCAAAGCCATTCTTCATTTTTGTTGTAGTGTTTTATTTATTTATTTTTAAACTCTAGCATGTCTGTTTTGGTTCTGTCTTAGGATTTTCACCTCTCTGCTTACATTTACTATCTACTCTTACATGCAGTATACTTTACCACTAGAGCACTGAGCATATTTATCATTGTTGTTTTAA
>NW_006781966.1:633350-639922 GCF_000442215.2 Lipotes vexillifer | reverse complement strand
TCCTGCTATGACCTGTCCTGATGCTTTTGTGTGTGTGTTTGCGGGGGAGAGATGTTTGCCTTGGTACATCTTATAATATTTTCCTTAAAAGCCAGACTTGTTGTACTGGGTAAAAAGAACTGGGTAAAATGTAAATAGGCCTTTAGTAAAGTGGTGTGAGGTATGGGGGTAGGGAAAATATTCTGTAGTCCTAAAATTACATATTAGTTTTTTAGTGAGACTATGCCTATGCTTTTAGACTGTTAAATTCACAAATATTTCTCAGGTTTTTTACTTCCCCTTAGTTGGGTGAGAATGGCTTAAAATGGGCTGGAATTGGGTATTTTCCTTCTTTCATGTGGAAAGCTAGATTCAGCTATAGTTGAGTATTTTCCTTCTCCCAGGTCAGTTAAGTTCTGATAATACCCCAGCAGGTTAGATTCTCATTAACTAATTTGCTCTGGTGGCAGCCTTTTTTTTAGAAGAAGAGATTGTTCTGGCATATTTCAAAATGATTCATTTTCCCTGTTCCCTACTATAAGCAAGATTATATTTTTCTCCAGTATTTACTGTTAGAACTTTGTTGAGTTCCTGCAGTTAAATTTCACAGTATTGTAAAGGACCCTGTCTGATTTTGTCCCAACTGAGTTTTCAATTTTCAGAGTTGTCCACACTAAGCTTCCAGCGATTCATCAATTACAGTTCAGGTAATTGGTTCCCAAGTGGATTCTGCTTATGAGTCTCTGTTCAGGCAAATCATGATTCCCTGTATGTGCCTCCAGTCTTGGGTACAAGCAGTTTGCCCAGTGCTCTCCTATTCTAATAAATCCAAGAAGAGTTGTTGATTTTTCAGTCTGTTTGGCTTTTTACTTGTTGATAGGATAGAGTGGTGATCTCTAAGCTACTTATATGAGGAACTGGGACCAGAAGTTTGATATGTTGACTCCCCCCCTAGCTTTCTTGATGTATTACAAATAAAATTTGTACAGATCAAGATAGTGACATAGTTTCCCTCATGGGAAGACCAACTACCAACTATCCATAGAAAAGGCACCAGAGTGAAAATCCTGGAACCCAGGGGTGAGGCTGAGGCAACCCCTGGACCACAGAGACTGAGAAGGACTGCTTTGGAAGGATAAGAGGGGTGGATACACTCTGACCACATCACCTCCCCCAAACCCCAGGCCAGCACAGAGACATACCAAGAGGGCCCTACTGAGCCTATGGTTTCTCCAATGAGAAATAAAGAGCCCAAAGTGGACATAGAGCTTTCCCAGCATTGTGGGTCACCTCCTAGGAGGCCCACTCATGTCTAACCTCATGGGAAGGCAGTAAAATTTTCAGGGCTTGACCACTGTAGATAAGATTGTGACAGAGAAGTGAGTGGAGCTTACAGCAACCACCCACCACATTTTGGCAGCTATGTCCCATGGATGCTACTGGTTCCACAGTCAGGTCTGCATTTGGTAGGTCTGTTACCAAGGGTGTTTAAGGGTTTGGCTTCCACTGAGTCCCTTATTGTGCTCCTGGTGGGTCTCTAGGTGGGCAGGCCTTCCTTAGGACTACAGTAGAGCATGGCTAGAAGTGTGTCACAGGACTACTTCAGGAAAGACAGTCAGTCCAAGGTCAGAGGCATGTGTTACCAGGGGCACAGAAGAACATCTATTCTCATGGGTCCCTTGGAAGAAGGGGCTGATGGCAGGCTCATGGAAAAGCAGACTGGAGCCAAGTCTACAGGAGGACATAGAATTTCACATTTGTAATGACCCATTGTTTTTCCACCTCTTCACTTGTTGAGGGGGCCAAAAGTCACCCAGAGCAGTGCTCAACTTTAACATTCACATGAATCTCCTGACTTATTAATATGCAGGTTCTGATTCAGTAGGTCTTGAGATGATCCTTGAGATTCTGCATTTCTAACAATCTTCCAGATGATATTGATGCTGCTGGTCCACAGATCACCCTTTTATTAACAAGATTCTAGGACAATGGCTTTGGACCCTGACTCTGATATTTAGAGGCTTCTCTATTAAATGCCCCAAAGAGGTCCTTAGTAGCTACAACGTGGAGATGGCTGCAGCAACTACTCATTATTCACCCAACGGGGCATTGGCACACCAACAGCCTTATAGCCCCTTATTGTGCCTAGATCCTGTTGGAATTTGAGAGAAAGGTGAGCTCTGTAGGGCAGATCAGTCTAACCATTTTCCAGGAAGGTCTCACTTCACCTGCATTGGTTTCCCCATATCTCAGCTTTGTATGTTTTGCCCATCAATCCAATCCCATATGCCTACTGTCTTCCAAAAAATCCTCAAACGTCCTGGTTTGTTCTTTGTACCCTTCCTGGTTGTTCAGCACTGCTATAGACTATTTTAAATTTTACACTGTTTTTGTCATTTCAGTGAGATCTGTGAAGGGTAGGAGAGAAGAATGTATGGGCTCAGTTTGTCATCTCAGAACAGAAGTCCTACTTTTGATTTCATAGTAATTGAAGTCTCTTCTCCCACCTACTATTTGAGGTCTGATTTGTTCCAATAGAAAAAAAAAATGTGGCTAGTTCCCGTTCTGAGCCATTTTCAGGAAAAAACAACAACAACAACAACAACAAAACAAAAACAAAAACAAAAGAACCTGAGAGCAGATACAAATGGAGAAGGTTATAGGAGAAAGCCACTTACCTTCATAAAAATCAACTCAGAATCTTTAATTGCAGGCCTTGGCAGATAAATGGCTGCTTACGAAGTGGCCCTAAACTACCCACCCCGTTTTACTTTACTTCCAGGGCATGTTTATTTCAATTCCCATTGTCATCACCATACCTGACCCCAGGGTGATATTGATTCTCCTTGGACATTCTGATCCAAGCATAGACGAATTCCTATGCCTTGGTTTCCTCAGTAAGTAGTAGTATCAATAGCAATAACAGTAATTACAACAACAGTTTCTCTTCTTTACCCTTCTTATATGCCAGGTACTGTGCTAGGAACTTGGGGTGAATTTTCTAATTACTTCCTCTTAGTTATCCTGGAAGGTGGCTAAGATTATTATCTCCATTTTGATGAAACTAAGGTACCAAGAGGTTAAGTAGCGTACTCAGGTAGCAACTCGCACAGCCAGAGTTAGAACCCAGGTCTCTGTGACCCCAGAGTCACAAACTTAATCATTTTGCTAAGCTGAATATTAATATATCCCAGCTCAACTGTATGTAAATATATTACCATTAGCTCCTGGATTCCCACTTGACGGGCTGACATCCTCCCCAGTGACTGAGGCCAGCCAAAGCCTCTACCTCCAGAAATAGAGGATCTGTGACTCTAAGAGAAATAGTGGAAAGACCCCATTTGCCAAATGGATTCAACTCAAATACTAGACATACCTGATAAAAATGTATCAGCCTAAAAAATATAGACATGATGTGAGACTTTGTGGATGAAAATCCTCTATTTTACATTCAATCAGCAGATTTATATTCTTCATTATTCTTAAAAGTCCATCTTTTGCTTCCAAACAAGTAAAAAGCATATAAAAGAAACCCAAAGTTCACAGGTTACTAACTCAGCACTCAATCTGTTGTGTTCACTCTTTTGTAAATTAACCATGACACTAAAATCTCTCTATGCACTGGTTGAATCACTTTTAATTACTATGAGAGCAGTAGGTTCTTCAGAAAAAAAATACCTCCACTTATCAAAATGTGGTATTCTTCCAAAGGAAGTGAATATCATGTTCAAGGCATCTGTTTTCTTCACAAAAAAAACATTTTGAGGGAGCTGTTTTTCCCATAGTGACAACATGAAGATTTGAATAACTTCATCAGAGCAGGACTTCTCCTGATCAGCTAACCTCAAACCACTCAGAGAAGGCCATGATGAGTTTTCACAATGGACCCACTTTTCCAGATATTTGAGTTTGCTTTGTGTGAACAATCAGAGCCTCTGAGGTGAATGCATAGATCACATGAACCAGTAAACAGACTTTGCAACGTGAATGCTATTCCCACACTGGAAAACTTAGCAATTTTTGTTTTTGTTTTTTTCTGTGGAGTTTTGGTAGGAAATGAGATGAAGTAACTGTAATAAGAAAAAAATTCATGATATATAACTGCCATATTTTTTGACAGAAATCTGCCAAATATTCTTTACCTTAAAAGGACACTATAAAATGCCATAATCATTTTTTTAATTGACTTAATTAGAAAAGACCAAATGTATATATAAAGATAATGCATGGATCCATCAATTTGTTTTCTGAACAGAAAGTTTAGGCAGCCCCTTCTCCGCCTTTACATCTCTCCAGGGGACAAACATAGTGGGGTGGTACTATGGACGCCTGCTGGCAGGGAAGACAACAGAGGGTTGATGGAGAGAAGGCTGGAAGCCAGGCAGAGGAAAGAGGAAATAAACTGTCATTTATTTGGGAAAATTCTTCATATAGGCATGGGGTTGGGGGCAGTGGAACAAGGGTTTCTCCTTGAGGCAAATTTGGAGAGCTGTGTTGTGGAATTCTTCAGTAGCATAGGAGCAGGAAAGTGTTTCATTAAGGCCACCTTCCTTCTATCTGTAACAGCTTTATTGTAATATAATTTACATAACATAAATTTCAAACTTCAAAAAGTATACAATTCAGTGCTTTTAGTATATTCACAGAATTATGTAATCACTAACACAATCAATTTTAGATAATTTTTATTACCCCAAAGGAAACCCATTAGCAGTCACTCCCGTCTACTTCCCAACACTTGGCAACCAGTAATTCACTTTCTGTCTCTATGGATTTGCTTATTTTTGGTATTTCATATAAATGGAACCATAAAGAAGCCTTCGCGTTTGGCTTCTTTCACATAGCATAATGTTTCATCCATTGTAGTATCAGTATCAGTATCATATCAGTATTTCATTTCTTTTTATGGTTGAATAATATTCTGTTATAGAGATATAACACATTTTATCTATCCATCACTTGATGGACATTTGGTTATTTCCACCTTTGGCAATTATGAATAAAGCTGCTATGAACATTTATGTACAAGTTTTTGTGTAGACGTGTTTTCATTTCTTTTGGGTATATCGCTAGGAATGGAATTGATGTTGATTTGGTAACTGGATGTCAAACTTTTTGAGAAACTGTAAGGCCCCACTTTTAACAATTTGAGTGTTTTCTATGTCTTAGGCATTGTGGTATTTTCCATGTTAGCTGTAAACTGATTTACTCCTTATAATAATTGTGCAAAGTAATTACTAACTACTCTTATTCCCATATGACAGGTGAGGAAAATGAGGCTCAGAGAAGGGATGCCATCTGTTTATTATCCCACAGCTAGGAAGTGGATGATGGAGCTGGGATTCGAACTCAGGCAGTTTGGCTCCAGAGTTTTTGGAGGAGGAGATGACCAGACAGAAATAAAAATTCTTGCTCTGAAAAAAAATGATGATTTCAGATTAGCATATTTGTTTTATAGCAGAGGTTTGGAATTTGGCTTTCACTGACTAATCTTTTTAGTTTAACCAAGTGGTTAAAAGTGCAAACCCTACAGCCAGATGGCTTGGGCTTGAGTCCAAACTCTGTCACTCACTACTTGTATGACTTTGGACAATTTACTTAACCAATATGTGCCTCAGTTACCTCATATGCAAAATAGTTAAATAATGGTATTTTTCTTATAGGGCTATTGTGAGGATTAAATTGATTTACTATATGTAATGCACTTAGAATAGGGCTTGTGTATATGGTAAGTGCTCAGTAAATCTCAATAAAATATGGACCAGCATTTCCAAACTTTTTTGATCCTGTACCCCATCAGTAAAACATTTCTGAGCACAACTTCCCAATATAGGTGTATTTATTATAAGCATGTGCTACTGACAATACATTTTAATTATTGGGACAGATTAAGTTCCTTCTTATTTTTTAAATAATAGAGAAGTTTTAATATTTTCTTCTGTATTCCTCATGGGTGATCTTGTGTCCTTTACTCTGACCATGTACCCTGTCCCAGATGGGGTACCCAGGTCTGGAGTGAGAGAAGAACTGACTTATCCCAGGTTCTTTTTAATATTTCTATGATACAGGGTTTCTGCACCTATGTCTCTACCTATGTGGGTAGGGGAAGGGATAGGAGCAAGCAAGATGAAGAAGGAACTTCTAAGGGTTACAAGAATGAGCCCTTTCTATTAGGGGTTTCCTCTGGGGGAAGGGGAGTGTCTGGTTACCTATAAAACAATGAGAGGCTTCCAATTTATAGACAAGTATACCCTACCAGGTAAACGGAATGACCTCAATCTCTCTCTGGGCAGGTATAAAATTCAGGTGAGTACTTGCTATGTTGGGCTCCTTTTAGTCCTCAGAACTGAGGACAGCAGAAGAGGCCAGTAAAGACTCCCTCTCTCAACTATGTTGGGCTTCTGGTCTCAGTGAGCACAAAGGACATGCTGAACACAAAAAGAACAGAGTGAAACTTTTAAGATTCCTCCGGACCATTCTGCCTCTCCTTTCAGGAAAAAGGGAGCTGGACAGGGATTTAGCAGAATTTGAGTCACCCCCCTCCTTCAGTTTAGAGAAGAGGAAACCATGATCCTGGAAAACCTTCTACACTC
>NW_006781966.1:620360-633259 GCF_000442215.2 Lipotes vexillifer | reverse complement strand
CAGTGATTTAGTGTAATAATAATAATAATAATAATAATAATAATAATAATAATAATAATAATAACAATAATAATAATAACAGCCTTCATTTTATTGAGCTACTACTGTTGTAGTTGCTTTACATGTATTAACTTATTTTATCATCTTAACAAATTCCTATGAGCAACAGACATGCTTTTGGACTCAAGTGATATCAAACTTATCTAACTGTAATCTAATTCAATTGGCGTTTCTTTTCTTCACATAATAATCCAGAGTTAGGTGGTTGCTGAATATTTCTGTAATTTACTAATGTCATCAGGGACCCAGTCTCTTATCTTTTTTGCTACCATCCTTAGTATGTATAGATCTTTAGCCTCATGCTTGTTACTTCATGGTCACAGATGGCCACCCTATCTCAAGATATCACATCTGCATTCAAAATAGGGGAAAAAAAGAGGCGTTGGTGCCACCTGTATTTCATCCCTTTATCAGGTGACAAAAGATTTATCAGAAACCAGCCCCCTATCAGCAGATTTTCTCTAACATTTCCTTGGTTAGGTGTTGGTCACATGGTTACATTTTGCTGCAGGAGAAGCTGGAAAAATAAATATTTAACTGAGCACATTGTTGCCTCAAAATTGGGGTTTGAGTTGCAAATAAGAAAGGATAAATGGATACTAGAAAGGCAATCAACAATTTTCAGTAATATGTAAGTACTATTAGAATCCCTATTTTACAGATAGGGAAACTAAGGCATGGAGTAGCTAAGTAACTACCCAAGGTCACACAGCCAATTAACAGTAGAGCTATGATTTGAACCCAGGCAGTCTGGCTCCATATCAGTGTTTCTGGAACATTCTTTGTGATAACCTACCTTTAATATTGACAACCTACCTTTAATATTTAATACCTTTAATATTGCATCCCAGTATACATACCTTTCAAATTCAAAACACTACGTACATTTTCTATCTACAATATTCTATTCTATTTTCTATTCTATTCTATTCTATTCTATTCTATTCTATTCCATTCTTTAAAATGCTGGTTATGTTCAACTAAACTGATTTCTTGACCTGCAATTTGAAAATAATTTTACTGCATTGCTCTTCCAAAACCACCATTTCCCTAATGGGATTTCTGGGGTACCAAGAAAAACTTCCTGTTGCTATGTCACTCTCTCAAGTCCTGCCTGAAATGCCACCATTTCTTTTTTCCCCTAGATATTTGCCTCTTATTGAGTTTGATCCAAGAAGGGGATGTTTTGAGGGTTCCTGTTTTATACAGCCAGACACAATTCCTAACTCATAAAATCACCAAGGCTTCAGTGAGAATGGTAGCACTTCACATGATACACAGTCAGTACTAATTCATGTGTATTAGCTGAATCTCCCCAAGAAGCATATCCCCTGATACAAGGGGATTAGGGAAGTGATGCAGGGAGGTGAAGGCAGGAAATATGGGTTGTGTTATTAAACTAGCTGCTACAGTGGGCAACTGAAGCTTAATCCCTGGGGAAACTCTGGGGAAAAGTGTCAAATAAAATTTTCAATTATCATCCCTGAGGAAACTCTGGGGAAAAGTGTCAAATAAAATTTTCAATGATCATCCCTGAGGAGCAAGGGAACCAGGACATTTATACCCTTCCCCCATCAGTCATTGGTTAAGGGCTATTCCCAGGGCAGGGGAGACAGTAATTCCCAGGTACTTCTGGCCTGATATATTCTGGACAAAGTGGGTTCCATCAGCCTGAGGGAAGCCTTCCAACAAAGACACAGTTTCTGGATATTAAAAGTTAGGTTGGTGTGTAAGGAAATGGTAAGGGAGATGGATGGAACAGCAACAGCATCTGCTACAACAGGTTAGCTTGTATCCTTATCAATATTATCCTCATATATATTCAACAGTTCTTGAGTGTCTGGTCTATTGCCATGTTGCTGCAGTAATGGATGACACAGTGTTATAAGAACCTCAGGTGGGGCAAGTCTGAGTTTTAAGCCCAGCTCATGTGCTAACTCTGTGACCCTGATCAGTAAAATAGGGAAAATATTTATACCTACCCCTTAGGATTATGGTGAGAACCTATCACAAAGCTTAGCATGTTAGTAAGTGCTCCATAAGTGCTAGCTAGTATTTATTAATAATAAAAAGGATTTTCAGTTGATCATGTTGTTTAACCTATGAAATGGGGACAGTACATATACCTATAGGTATGGGGCTGGAAATAAATGTGGACTGCCTTAGCTAAGGCTGAACAGGAGACAGAGGGTATGGAATCTGGTGACCAGGAAGCTGGACAGCTAGGAGGTGTCTCGTTGAAGCTATACTTGTGCTTGGTTTGCTACCAGAGCTTGGAAGTTCCCATCTCTCTCCCCAGGAATACACACTTACAAAGGAATTTGTACTTGAGTATGATTTACCACTCCATAAGCACCATGCAGATAGGAACACTATCTAATTTGTTCACCTCTAGCATGCAAGTAAATATTTATTGGATTAATAAACAAATGGTGCTTCCCTGGTGGCGCAGTGGTTGAAAGTCCACCTACCGATGCAGGGGACATGGGTTCGTACCCTGGTTCGGGAAGAACCCACATGCCGCGGAGTGGCTGGGCCTGTGAACCATGGCCGCTGAGCCTGCGCGTCCGGAGCCTGTGCTCCGCAACGGGAGAGGCCACAACAGTGAGAGGCCCGCGTACCGCAAAAATAATAATAATAATAATAAAATAAACAAATGAATACAAAGTCATATACAGAGAATCTGACCTTATCTACCAGAATTTTAGTTGTGCTATTCCCTCCACTTGGCATACCCTCTATTCCTTTTCCCAGTCCCTGCCCTGTGCCTTTTCCACATGTGTGTAGTAAAGAATTTATCCTAGCCCAAAGACAGGTCTGAACTTTGCCCTCAGCTTCTGGGAAGTAATCTCTTAGCCCTTGAAATGTCATGTCTGATAGGAGTATTTTTGTTTGCCTGGGGGCCTTGGGTCAACTGATAGTCTAACAATGTTATTTAGGATGGGGTTTTTGGCCACATCAACAATGTGATTCAGGGTGGGGGCTCTGAGTTTCCTGGTATCAGCTCATCTTCTGAGAAGACAGGAGATGGGGATCAGCCAGAGGGGTAGTGATGGAGCCCCAACAAAATCTTTAGAAGCTTGGGTGTGCTTTCCTGATTGGCAATACTCCATGAATATTGTCACATATTTATGCTGAAAAGTAACATTGTCCTGACTCCACAGGGATAGGAAAACTGAAGCTCCCTGTTTGGTACTTTCTTATACTCTGCTCTGTGAGCCTTTTTGGTGGATTATCAAAGCTAAGGGTGTTATTTGGGACCCCTGGACTTTCAGTTGGTGTCAGAAGGGAGGGCTGTCTTGTGTGAACTGTTTCCCTTAACTTCACAGTTGCTCAAACCTTAACATGGTAGAAATTTCCCTGTCTTCTGAGACAGTTCAAACTTTTCCTTCTTTGGTAGAGATTTCTAATGTTCATCCATATCTAGTTCTCCTGCCCTTCTGAATTCATAGGACTTTTAGTTTTCTGTTCCCTTGAAGTTGGATGAAGCCATGTGATCAGTTCTGGCTAGAGAATTTACCTGTAAGTGAGAAACAATCTAGGGCTCTCTTTCCAGCTGTGATGATTATGGAAATATGTCTTGAGATGGAGGTGTAGTAAGGCAGAAGCAGCCCAGATTGTGTACTATCACATAGGTGATAGCTGCCCCAGAGAGTCACCTGGACTCACAGCAGGATTTGTATGAGCAAGAAATAAACTCTTGTATGTTAAAGCCATTAAGATTTGGGGTAAAATCTGTTACTGCAGCACAACTAAACTTATCCTGATTGCAAAGATCTTCCTCAATCACAATTAACCACTCCATTTTTTGAGTGCTTCCAGGCCAACATCCATCCTTGTTATGGTCCATGCTTATATGTTCTCACTAAATTCTGAGTGACTGTAGATATTTTATTTTAGTTATCTTGGTATTTCTTGTGTATCTGGCCCAGATTACATATTCAGGATATGCAAGTTGAATCTAATTCAGCTGGTTGGCAGCATGGTTGTTGTGGAGATGGACATAAACCTGCCTAAACAATCTGCCTTAAATGATGTACTGGTGAGCTAAACAGAAGTAATAGAGGCTTCTGTAGAACACAGGGACACTCTATGGCCATGTACCATTCCTTTCTTCCTCTTCCCCAACTATATGAGAAAACAGTGTCCATGTGACACTCATGGCCTACTGGAGAAGGAAGTCACAGTTCAAGAGAGAAATGGGAGAGATGGAATCAGAATAGAGTGCTTCCAGGGAACATGAGTTTTACCTCCCAACACCCGCTCTGTGTTGCAAACCCACATGGTCTAATCTACCTATGGCCAGGCTGAACTGTTGCCCTGCAGGTGGTTGGACTTGGTGGAATGCTGAGGTCTCATTTTGTTATCTTGGACCTGGTAGGTAAAGGCCCGGGCAAGCAAGATCTACCTCACCAGTCCCGTATCCTATTCAGGACAGAAGTCTCTGGGAGCCAGGGGTAAGAAGGTCATCATAAATAAGGAAATCCCAAAGGGTCTAAAAGTTAAGTGGGCCAAGCAGCAGAGTGGTGGTCTCTGTGACTGAAACACTGAAGTAAGCCAAAGCCCAGAGCAGAGACCTTAGACCTCCTCCCCCTTGCTCTTGGTACTAGTGACAAAAGGACCTATGGTTGTAGTCACCTGTTGGAAGCCTAGATTAGAAAACTTAAGATACAGGGCTCTCAAGGAGATTATAGAGAGTGACACATTCATGTGCTAGTATCAACCTATTCCATATTCTTGCTCCCAACCCCCCTCAACCCATGCTGCACCCAGGAACTCTCTGATAGTAGGCAACTCTGAGATCAATTTGAAGGGGGCTGGGAGATGGGTGAAGAATAAGTATTTTATTAAGGTCAGTGTTTATTTCTTCTGGAGAAAGGCAGGTTAAGTAGTATCAGAACATACAAACTATTGTGTCTCTAATGCGCAGCATAAGATACCACATGGGAGCCTTGTGGGCAGCAAGGAGCATGTATGTTCAGGAGACACCATGATGAAAGAAACAGTAAGGTCACTCCATCCACTTTGGGGGATGGATAAAGAATATGTCTACCTCCGAGGAGACAGGACTGGAAGCATTAGGAAAGAACTGGAGGTGGGTGATTCCTAAGTGATATGGGTTCTGATTAGGTCCAAAGAGCAGCTTTTAAGCTCACGTGAGAGTACACAGGGCAGGTACTGGACTTACAGCTGCAAGGAAAAGGAGCAAGGTCAGGAATGGGCCTTCAAGTCTTGTGAAAGAGCCAAGTGACCTGAAGGACAGTACCACCCATGAAGACATTTGAAACACCCCTGGTTACAGGATCAAACTTGATTCTTGTGGCCCACTCTTCCAGAAGAGACATGGAAGGCCACAGACAGACCATGGCAAGCCTGGCAATAGAACAGCAGGGCTGGAAGGCCAAGACTAGGCTGGTGTAAACTGTCCCTGCCAGGCAAATTCCCTTTATTTTGCAATTGGTAAAACACACACACAAACACACACACAAAATGGCACGAGAGCTATGCCTGGAGGTGTCTTTTTACTTCTTTTATTGAACTCCATAAATATTTTCATAAGGCTTTGTGTCATTACAACATCATATTTTTGTTAAACATTTTTTTTAAACACACAACTTTGACACTTGTTTGACAGGGTCAAACAGTCAGATAGAAGAAATGAAATAATAAACTGGCAAGTGCAGAGCAGCAGGGGTAATCAAAATCACTGTTGCCCATCCATCCACCCCAGCCCACCCCATCCCCAAAACACTAAAAATCACTATTTGGCTTCACACTAGAATTGTTAGAACTCTCTTGTTGCTGTCCTTATAAATCCTTTAGAGATATACACATAGAAGGGACAAGAGGGAGAGAGAGAAAGAGGAGGTGGATTTCTGGGTTAGGACCATCCCACAAGAGGGCCCATAGAATATATTAGCAAAGTCTTTTTGAGCAAATCCAGGCCCCATTGAGTTGAAGAGAGGGGATCTCTGGGCCATGCAGAAACAGAGATTTACAGAGTTCTTGTGGATAGCATCGCTGTGGCAACACAGAATAGGCTTGGATCCTGAGCCCAGGTAATGGGGTTCCCCTGGGGGCTGTTGGCCAGCAGTCTGCTTTTCTGCCATAGACTGGGGGAATATTCCAAGCAATGGTGAACATATTTCTTGTTGTTTTCATAAATTATTGGCATCTGATGAGGCCAGTGGGTTGGGTGGATGAGAGGTGGGTGGAAAGAGGTGATAATCCCTGATCCTGGAGCACTGGGCACAGCCCCAGGGGAGCAGGAAGTGGGAGTGTGAGTGAGCTTGGCCAAGAGAAGTTGTAGGTCCAGGGACCTGTCCATGCATCCCCTCTTGGTGTGCCACCAGGCCCTGGAGAAACAAGTCAAGACCAAGCCTAGTGAGAAGGAATTGAAAGTAGGAAAATAATGTACACTCAAGGGAGGCCTACACAGCCAGACATTCTGTTTGCCAGTGAAGCCATTTTAGCTTAGGTACTGGGTACCAGGTTCCTTGTCAAGTGGGCTTAAGTATCTGGGTCAAGTGCTGAGCAGTTGTGGCCAGTCCCGAGCCCTGACCCTCTGCCCAGCTCACACTTATCCTTGGCTAACTCCTCAAGTCTCATTTGGGTGTGGTGGAATGGGAGCTTAAACAGCTTGTAATTTGATTCCCATAGAAGAAAAATTCCCAGGCTGGGCAGGGCCTGGTCTGGGTCAGGAGGCGTAAGAGCAGCAATCAAGCCAGCTATGCTGTGTCCCATGCAGCCATGGGTCCTTTCATGATTAAGTCTTCCCCCACAGGGTCCAGGATAGACTCACAATCTCCAGATTGCTCACTAGAATGGCTCTCCATAGTAGGGCCCATCCTCACTCCTTTGTACTCCATTCTCCTTGCTGTTCAAGGTCTATCTATCTGAGGGGCTATGTGGAGAGGAGGAATAGGGAGTACCCATAGGGAGTCTGTCTCTTTGTGTGGAAAGTTAGTTTTTCCTAAGTGTAAAGCCTACCAAAAATGAGCCTGAGGGTAGCATCTCTGCCTCAGATCCTTTCTCCACAGGGAAAAGTCCCCTAGGCTCCTGGCTTGCTTACTTCAAATGTTGTAGGATGGGAGAATGTTGGAAACAGGGCAGTCTTTGAGTGCCAGAAGTGCTTTAACTATGCTCATACCAGCAACCCTCCTGTGCAGGGGAGAGCAGGAGAAAGAAGGAAGACAGGAAGAGGGGAAGGAAGGAGCCATGGAAGATTATCCATGCAATCGGCTAACAATGGGGGAAGTTTCACATAAGTTAAGAACTGTAAGTACATATCTTGGGCTGAGGTTGTCTTTTTCCATGCCCATCTTTGTTCTTTCCTATAAGAGGTTACTATCAGCCTTTGATTCTGTCCAGGTCAATAATTTGAATACAGTTGATGACCTTGGTCAGGTGGGCTCTGTCTTGACCTCTCACAGATTCCAGCAATGCTGCCTAAACAATCTGCCAATGGGGAGCAGGTAAAACCAGGCCCCCGACTTTAGTGGGGAGTCCTACTCTAAACCTACTTGGTACTGGAGGCAGTTGAATCCCTCCTCCAGGAGGCAGAGTCTCAGCCTCTTCACTTCTAGTTCAGATTTTTTAGTTTAGGGGAGGGACAAGCCTAGAAGAAACACCATAACCAAAGTGGCATGAAGAAGAGAAAAACTGACCCAAAAGCCCCAGATACAAAACTGGCATGACCCAGCAGTGCTGCAACATGGGAATCCCCAGTGCTAGAAGAAGAAATAGCCCAAATGCAGAATGCTCCCTGAACAGAAGTCCTCTCCAGCATCATTACTCTGACATTCCCTTGTTTCTGTTTAGTTTCGATCCCTCTACAACACCTAAAACACAGTGAAAGCAATAGAAATATTGAGCACTTATGTCACAGGGCACAACAGAGCATGTCCAGACTGGCATGACTGAGGACAGAAGATGCAGGGAAAAGGTTATTTGGGGCAACTGCAGGGCTGCAGAAATATTCGCAGATGATCAGTTGAGGGAGTGGAGGAAGGGGATCCTCCCTTTACCCAGTGAAAAGGAAAAGGAAAAAAAGAAATTCAAAACTCCCAAACTCCACCACATCAAATTAAATTCAAAAGTCATCAGCATCAGTATCATCAGGTAACTAAAAAACAATACAAACACATCTATGTTAATAATGACAAGTCAATGAATCACTCACAGGAGAGCAAAAAGATTATCTCAACAAGAAAAGGAACAAATAGAAATGTCATTTTCTGAAAGTAAAGGGGAGGGGGACAGGGTAAGAATGGAAAACATTTTAAGAAGGGATCATGTGTTTGGAATTCATTGGTACTTCTTCCTACCAACTACAGATTTTACTTCCCCAAAACAACAGAAAACATTTTTGGTCCTTGCATGTGTGTAATGGAAAACATTTTAAGAAGGGATCATGTGTTTGGAATTCATTGGTACTTCTTCCTACCAACTACAGATTTTACTTCCCCAAAACAACAGAAAACATTTTTGGTCCTTCTGCATGTGTGTGTGTATGTGTGTGTGTGTGTGTGTGTGTGTGTGTGCGTGTGTGTGTGTATGTACACTCAAGGTCCTGTGTGTGTGTGTATATGTGTGTGTATGCATGTGTGTGTGTGTGTGTGTGTGTGTGTGTGTGTGTGTGTGTGTGTGTGTGTATATAAATTTCAACAGTGCTTCTCCGAAAAAAGGTCCATCTATAAATATAATTTTATTTACTTTATTTTAAAATTATCTGCCTCCCTGTTGGTATTATTTTTTGAAGGGGGTTAACCTGCTGAAGTTTTGCCAGAATGGTGACTGGCTGCGCTTGGGTTCGGTGAACTCAAAGACCTGCGACTGAGCGATGCCATCAGGGACCAGGTACTGGCCCTGGTTTAACGGGTCCTGTGGTGGTGGGTAGGAAGGAGGAACTGAGCGAGCAGAGGTGACACCTAGAGTAGATGGGAGATCAAAGGGAAATGGTATAAATTAAGTAGCAAGGGGCTTCTCAAAGCACCTAGTGCCCACTTTTAATCCTTATCTCTATTCAGAACAGAATAGGCTGAGGAATACAGCATATGATTCAGAATGCAAGGATGATCTCTCTGGTGTTCCCAAGTACCTTTCTCATCTGCTGGTCAGTGTCTGAAATTTCAACATTATAGTTTCTGTTTGCCTTTGTTTGATGACTTGATCCCATTACCCTGGAAGTAGTATCATATTAAGCCATCATATAACATATTAAAACATTCACACTTCAGTGGGATGGAACCACTTCTTTTCTAAAAGCCAGAATTTTGTTATTTTGTTTTTGTTCTTGTTTTCCAGCTTTATTGAGATGTAACTGACATACAGTGTTGTGTAAGTTTAAGGTATGCAATGTGATAATTCATTATACATATATATTGTGAAATAATTACCACAATAAAGTTAGTTAGCACATCCATCACCTCACACAATTATCTTAAGTATACAATAGCGTATTGTTAACTATATTAACCATACTGTACATTATATCTCCAAAACTATTTCATCATATAACTAGAAGCTTGGGCCCTTTGACCAACATCACCCCACTTTCCCCAACCCCAATCCCTGGCAACCTACTTTCTGTTTCTATAATTTTGCCTTTTTCAGATTGCTTATATAAATGACATATTATATTTGTATTTTCTGTCTGACATTTCACACAGCATAACTCTCTAAAGATCATCCATATTTCCATAAATGGCAGGATTTCCTTCTTTTTATGGTTGAATAGTATTCCACAGTGTGTATGTGTGTGTGTGTGTGCGTGTGTGTGTGTCTTTATTGGGTGTATGGTTTATAAAAATGTTCTCCCATTGCATAGGTAGCCTTTTCATTTTGTTGATTGTCTTTTGCTATGCAGAAGCTTTCTAGTTTGATGTAGTCCCACTTGCTTATTTTTGTTTCTCTGGCTTTCATTTAGGTGTCATATTCAAAAACTCATTGCCAAGATCAATGTTGAGGAGTATTTTCCCTGTTTTCTTCTAGGAATTTTATAGATGTGGGTCTTACACTTAAGTCTTTAATCAGTTTTGAGTTAATTTTTGTGAGTGGTGTAATATAGGGGTCCAATACAGTCCTTTGCATGTAAACATCCAATTTTCCCAATACCATTAATAAAAGAGACTATCTTTCCCCCACTGAATATTCTTGGCCTCCTGACAAATATTAGTTGACCATAAGTGTGGGTTTATAATTGGGCTCTTGATTCTGTTCCATTGATCTATATGCTGTTTTTTATGCTAGTACCATACTTTTTTGATTATTATAGCTTTGTAATATAGTTTGAAATTGGGATGCATGATTGCCCCAGCTTTGTTCTTCTTTAACAGAACTGCTTTGGTAAATTGGGGTCTTTTGTGGTTCCATATGAATTTTAGGAGTGTTTTCTCTCCTTCTATGAAAAATGCCATGGAATTTGAGATAAGGATTACAGAAAGTATACAGATGGCTTTGTATAGTAAGGACATTTTCACAATATTAATTCTTATCATCCATGAATATAGAATATCTTTCCATTTATTTGTGTCTTCTTCAATTTCTTTCATAAATGTCTAATAGATTTCAATGTGCAGATCTTTAACCTTCTTGGTTAAACCTATTCCTAAGTATTTTACTATTTTGAGCGATTGCAAAGGGGATTGTGTCCTTAATTTCTCCTTTGGATGTTTGTTGTTAGTGAAACACAACTGATTTCTGTACACTGATTTTGTATCCTGAAACATTACTGAATTCCTTTATTATTCTAATATTATTATTTCTTGGGATAGTCTTTAGAGTTTTCTATGTATGAAATCATATCATCTGTAAACAGAGACAATTTGACTTCTCACTTTCTGACTTCAGTTTCTTTTAATTGCCTGACTGCTCTGGCTAGGACTTCAAGAGCTATGCTGAATAGGAGTGGTGAGGTTTGGAATCCTTGTCTTATTCCTGAACTTAGAGGAAAAGCTTTCAAACTTTCACCTCTGAGTATTGTTATTAGTGGTGAGCTTGTCATAAAAGGCATTGATTATATTGAGATATGTTCTTTTTATACCCAATTTATTGAGCATTTTTATCACGAAAGATGTTGAATTTTGTAAAATGCTTTTTCTGCATCTATTGAGGTGATCATGTGATTTTTATCTTTCATTCTATAAATGTGGTGTGTCACATTTATTGATTTGCATATGTAGACCATGCTTGTATCCTAGAGATGAATCCCACTTGATGATGATGCATGATCCTTTTATGTGCTGTTGAATTTGGTTTGCTAGTATTTTGTTGAGAATTTTTACATCTATATTCATCAAGGATATCTAGTAGTATCTTTATCCAGCTTTGGTATTGGGGTAATGCTAGCCTAATAAAATGAGTTTGAGACTGTTCCTTTTAGGTTTTTGACTAGTTTGAGAAGGACTGTTGTTAATTGTTTTTTAAATGTTTCATGGAATTCACCAGTGAAACCATCTATCTGTTCCTGGGCTTTTCTTTGTTGGGAGGTTTGACTACTGATTCAACATTCTCACTTGTTATTTTTCTGCTCAGATTTTGTATTTTTCCCTAATTTGAGACATAACAGACATATTACATTGTATAAGATTAAGGTGTACAACATAATGATTTGATATATGTATATACTGCAAAAAGATAAGCACATTAAGGTCACTTAACATCCGTCACTTCACATAGTTACATGTTTTTTCTTTTGATGAGAACGTTTACAATCTACTCTCTTAGCAACTTTCAAATATACAATACAGTTTTGCTAACTTTAGTCTTCATGACGTGCGTTACTTCCTCAACCTCATTTATTTTATAACTGAAACTCTGTACCTTTTGACCACATTCACCTATTTCCCCAACCCAACACCCCTCGCATGTGGCAAACATCAATCTCTTCTCTGTTTCTATAAGTTCAGTTTTATTAGATTCCCCATATAAGTGATATCATACCGTATTTGTCTTTCTTTGTCTGAATTATTTCATTTAGCATAACGCCTTCCAGGTTAGTCCGTGATGTGGAAAAGACAAGATTTCCCTCTTTCTACAGCTGAATAATATTCCATTGTGTGTGTTTGTATATATTTATTTTATCTATTTATCTGTCAAAGGACACTTAGGTTGTTTCTATGTCTTGGCTATTATGAATAATGCAGCAACAAATATGGGGTACAGATATCTCTTCAAGATAGTTATTTCTTTTCTTTAGATATATGCACAGAACTGGAATTGAATTATATGGTAGCTCTATTTTTAATTTTTTTACGAACCTCCATACTGTTTTCCATAGCAGCTGTACCAACTTACATTCCCACCAACAGTATAAAAGGGTCTCTTTTCTCTACATCCTTCCCAGCACTTGTCTTTTGATAACAGCCTTTCTGAAACGTGTGAGGTAATATCTCATTGTGGTTTTGATTTGCATTTCCTGATGATGAATGATGCTGAGGTACTTTTTGTGTACCTATTGGCTGTGGGAATATTTTCTTTGAAAAATATCTACTTAGGTCTTTTGCTTTTTTTTTTTTACATCTTTATTGGAGTATAATTGCTTTACAATGGTATGTTAGTTTCTGCTTTAATAACAAAGTGAATCAGTTATACATATACATATGTTCCCATATCTCTTCCCTCTTGTGTCTCCCTCCCTCCCACCCTCCCTATCCCACCCCTCTAGGTGGTCACAAAGCACCAAGCTGATCTCCCTGTGCTATGTGGCTGCTTCCCACTAGCTATTTTACATTTGGTAGTGTATATATGTCCATGCCACTCTCTCACTTTGTCACAGTTTACCCTTCCCCCTCCCCATATCCTTAAGTCCATTCTCTAGTAGGTCTGTGTCTTTTTTT